>NW_026732665.1:0-32500 GCF_028476545.2 Physella acuta | reverse complement strand
GAGGACGGATATGTTGTCCTTGTTGCTGGGGAATCACCCTGCCTTTTGTGTGTGACGAACTGGGTCGTGTAAGGAACTCGTATACATTCATGAAAGGATAAAATTGTGGTTGTATCTAAAAATGTAAGCGATTTTTTTTACATGTATTAAGAATTTGAGGAATGTTTCCTTGATTATGAAAACTGGCCAGGTCTTATTTGTATCCTTTTGTTTTTTGCTTGTAAAATACATTTTTTGTGAAGTAGGATGAAGTTAAATAAATGTATTAACTGGGTGTTTACCAAGTTTTATTTTTAGTGTAAAATTAATGTTGTATTTGTTTAGATGTTAATTAGTTTTGCTCAGGTCTATTAGACTCCTTTGTCACCACGCAAAGGTGCACGGATTAGAGAGAATAATGGTCAATACCATCTTACCTTGTCTTTCTTTTAATCGGTTAACAAAAACAACCCTCACCTTACATTTTGGTGTCAGAAGTGCGATCGCAGATGACCCCTCTTTCTCGAACAACTAAATCCCCCTAACATATATATATATATATATATATATATATATATATATATATATATATATGTATGTATATATATATATATATATATATATATATATATATATATATATATATATATATATATATATATATATATATATATATATATATATATATATATATATATATAAATAATTATAAACTAGCCGGCCAGGCACCAGAATTTTTTCCATGCATCTACCGCCGCCCCCCCCCCCCCCCCCCCCCCATGACTTGTGTGTTGTGTTCAGCATACACCCTACATAGCCCGGATTTAATATATATATATTACCTTTTTAACTAACCCTAACCACAAACAAAAACGCAAACATAACTTGAGTACTGTTTCACATAGAGAAACGAAATTTCACTTAAACGTAAAAGATCTAATTCTCTGCTTTCTTTCAAATTTTGAGTAATTTTCGTTGACCGGAAGTAGAACTTTACGCTATTTCCGATTTCTAAAAAAACGCATATGAATTAATGAAGTACTAGTTTTCCGCACTATTATTTAAATATTTTTTTCCGTTCACTTGCTGCGCAATTCTTTTTTCTTGCATGCACTCTTGGTATTTTAAAATCTTGAGGCGAGACCTAGAAACAAATAACCGCATTATTTTTTGTTTGTTAATAAAGGTAACTATGTTCACAAGAGAAAATTCAGTTCGAAAATTCACACCTCTCCCTGGCTAGCGAAATATCGAATAACAGTGAGAGAGAACATGTCTTACAAGCCATACACTCGGCAGCATTTGTAAAAGTAGTTACTATAAGTCCATAGTAACGATGAAAACAGTTCTATAGAATTCAAGGCATCACTATAACATGACAACACAACTGCAAACAATGGATGGTTGCAATGTTTTTTTATTGAATACAATGTTTGTATATACAGTTAGGTATGTTTATATTCATAGTTATTAAATTTTAATGTTTTATTGACGTTAATATCTAAACTACAAATGATTGCATTTATTATTATCTATTTTTATCATTGAATGCATTACAATTATTAATGTACGTTATTGTTTCTTTTGCTTAAATCAACAGACAGTTGTATAATGAATATAATTACAAAACAGTCTTATTTTAATAAAATATTTTATTCTGCGTTCAGATCGTGCACATTTGATGAAAGGAGAAAGTGGGAGGGGGTTATATTTATCATCATGTTATATTGTGTCATATGGAATATGGTTAAAATACTGCTGTTGTTTAACACTGTCATTAAATTTAGTTATTTTTATTTGTAAAAAAAAAAAAAAAAAAAAATTCTGCTATAGGCCCATGAATCTACAATCATTGGATAATTAGGATGAAAAACGACGATTTTCTAAAAAATAATGTGATTCTTGTAATTCATTTATATGGTCACATAAATTGCAAAGCACTGAGGCAAGGAGGGGGGGGTATGAACATATTTGTTCTGTAACGTCCTGTGGAGTATGGGGTAGGTTTCAAATGTCTTGTAGGTATGTTATGAAACATGTACACGTCTGGACGATCGCTACTATACTATAGGGCTGGTAAGTAGGTCACCAACCAGTTCTACAGCTCAATAAAACCTGCATGAGCCATAGACCTATGTCAGCATTTCTAATACTTGTGTTAACAAAAACATGTTGTACGAGATCACAGCGAAGAATGATTTGATTAGTTTTTAAATCGACTTTCTCTGCAAAATCCAAGTAATTTTATGTAACATCCGGGATCCCTTAGGTGACTTCAACTGTCAGTTAATATAACCCAATCATTCTACTATAACTTTTCATCTATTATGTCTGCACCCACCCAGCTTTATATCCCATATCTTCTCAATCAACCAGGTTTATGTCCTATTTTTTCTCATCCAACCAAATTTATATCCTATTTCTTCTCATCCAGCCAACTTTATATTCTATTTCGTCTCAAACAACCAGCTTTATATCTTATTTCTTATCACCCAGCCAGCTTTATATCCTATTTCTTCTCAATCAACCAGCTTTATGTCCTATTTTTTCTCATCCAACCAAATTTATATCCTATTTCTTCTCATCCAGCCAACTTTATATCCTATTTCTTCTCAAGCAACCAGCTTTATATCTTATTTCTTCTCATCCAGCCAACTTTATATCCTATTTCTTCTCATCCAACCAGCTTTATGTCCTATAACTTCTCAATCAACCAGCTTTATATCCTATACTTCTCAATCAACCAGCTTTATGTCCTATAACTTCTCAATCACCCAGCTTTATATCCTATAACTTCTCAATCAACCAGCTTTATGTCCTATAACTTCTCAATCAACCAGCTTTATGTCCGATATCTTTTAATCCAACCAGCTTTATGTCATATAACTTCTCATCCAAACAGCTTTATATCCTATAACTTCTCAATCAACCAGCTTTATGTCCGATATCTTTTCATCCAACCAGCTTTATATCCTATAACTTCTCAATCAACCAGCTTTATATCCTATATCTTCTCATCCAACCAGCTTAATGTCCTGTAACTTCTCGATCAACCAGCTTTATGTCCTATAACTTCTCAATCAACCAGCTTTATGTCCTATATCTTCTAAACCAACCAGCTTTATGTCCTATATCTTCTCATCCAACCAGCTTTATGTCCTATAACTTCTCATCCAACCAGCTTTATGTCCTATAACTTCTCATCCATTATGTCAGCATCCAGACAAGCGTACTGTTCGCTCTGGAATAGCTCCAGGTTGATGTAATCTTTTTCCTTTTCCAGCAGAGTCTCGAACCTGCAACACAGGGCATCAAACGTTGGACGGTTCTCTGGGAGGAAGGACCAGCAGCTGCACATGAGCTCGTATCTGGGGACAGGGAGGGTTAGGGTTAGTTGGTTGGTTGTGGGGGAGTTGGGGTGGCGTTGTGTGTGGGATTGTGGGAGGTGAGTTGTGGGATTGTGTCAGGGTGGGATTTTGTGTGGGATTGTTAGAGTTGAGTTGAAGAATTGTGTGGGGGTGGGAGTTTGAGTGGGGTGGGATTTATTGTGGGAGTTGAGTTGTGTGGGGGTGGGAGTTTGTGTGGGATAGTGGGGGGGGAGTTTGTGTGGGATTGGGATTTTGTGTGGGATTGTGGGAGTTGAGTTGTGTGGGGTTGTGAATGGGTGGGATTATGTATGGGGTGAGTTGTGTGGGATTGTGGGGGGTGGGTTTGTGTATGGAATTATGTGGGGTGGGATTTTGTGTGGGATTTGAGTTGTGCGGGTTTGTATGGGGGTGGGATTTTGTGTAGGATTGTTGGAGTTGAGTTGTGTGGGGTTATGAGTGGGTGGGATTATACATTGAGGTGAGTTATGTGGGGGGGGGGGGGGGGGGGGAGTGAGGGTTGTGTGGGATTTTTTTTGTGTGATTGTGTGGAACTTTTTTGTTGCTGTCGTAATTGATGTGGAATTGTCAAAATTTCTCTAGCTGAGTGGGTTTTTAGTTGTCAAAGTGGATGTGTGTGTGGGTGATTGTGTGGTTAGGATTAAAGTTATCTACATGTCAGAACTGCAGTGCTGAGGTTTCTCCATTTTCTTGCCAGCGCTAACAAACTTGAAGACATCCTGGGCAGACAACCCGGGGTAAGGACTGGCACCTGAAATCAATCAATCAAACTCTTTAGATCGATATTTGTTCAACTTAGGGTGGGGTGGGTGTGGTACGAGAAAATGAAATCTAGGCTGGACATTTGGAACAAAATAGGTCTGGTAAGTAGGTCACCAACCAGTTCTAAGGCTCAATAAAACTTGCATGAGCCATATAACTGGTTGGTGACCTACTTACTAGCCCTATTGCCAGGTTCACCCAGTATCTTTTACATCACAGGTACTGTTTATTTTATCTTGAAGGCTGATCTATTCAGACCCATCACTGTATCCCGTGTATTAATATAATAGTATTAATGTACATATTTTGTGAAGCCCTTCTTCATGACACAATGTTGTAGGAAGCTAATGCTATTTTGTTGTATTTGTTTGCTATCTAGAAAGTTCGCTCCGACCCCATCTATCAACACAAAAGTGTATAGTTTGCAATCAGACTGTTGGTTGCAAGACATTCAATGAGAAGGTTACATGCGCCTGCTTAATGAATTTGCCGAGATTTACAATTGTGACCTACTTAGGTCTGGTAAATTTTATTTTTACATTTGTTACTTTACCATATATGGTCTGTGGTATAATCACTGGTTTTTTCCACTGTCTTAAGAAAGTCTTAGACGCAGTATTTTTTCATTATGAGATGATTGGTTGATACGGACCAGGATGTGGTACAGTGGTTAGGATCTTGGCGCGCCATGGCGGCGGCCGAGGTTCAATTCCTCGGTTCGAATCACTGTGATTCAGTGATTAGGGTGGCCCTGTTACGCAGTGGCCTGGCTCAAGGCGGCGGCCGGGTGTTCCCGGTTAGATCCCATGACCCTCGGTGGTGGCCTGTGTGGTCGAGTGACTTAAGTGGTCTAGGGATAGACACTTGAGTGATCTGTGAGTCTCCATAGAGACTTATCGCACACGTCTCACACAATCAGGTCAGTTCTATGACCAGACATCTTTGAGAGAAAATACTGCAAGAGACCTGGTCACTCAAGTCAACAGAGAGGTTGTGCGTACCTCAGCGCACAATGCTCTCATCCATCAAGCAGCCAGTTCAAATCTGAACTCTAGTCTTCGGAATGACACTAACCCTAAGTGTCCACAGGAAGGAAATCAAGTCTCCACCCATTACGTTCAGTCACATTTTGACTGTTCACGCCACCATCCAGTTTCTTCCGAGTCTACCGATCTCGAGGGATCGAGAAAGGTTGACTTTTCATCGTTCCTTGCAGAGGCTGTCATTAGCAAACCAGGTGATCCGTTGTCTCAGCGGAATATCACCGTCTTAAGAGACACAGGGGCTTCACAGTCACTTCTTTTGAAGAGCTCAATGGACATTACACCGGAGACGAACACCGGGAATGTTTCCATTATTCAGGGAGTGGGGGCAGAATCCACTGTGGTCCCTCTACACAAGTTTTCCCCGAAACATCATCTCGTCGAAGGTGAGGTCATTTTAGGAGTGATCGATAGTATTCCTGTCCCAGGAGTACACCTGACCTTGCGGGAAGCCAAGTATACCCTTATACGGTTCAAAACCCTTTGTCAACAATTCCAGATGATGATCATGAATTGTATCCTGCATGTGTGGTGTCAAGAAGCCAGACCAAACAATTGGCTGACACAGCGCCTGAACCACACCTACCATCATCGTCAGGAAATCCAACTCCCAAACTGGAGTCTATGCTTCCAGAGAACCCAAGCCTGGGATTGACTCTGAAGATATCTCAGGAAGACATCATTAAAGCTCAACAAGTCGACGCGGAACTCAAAGCGATGGTCGAAAAATCACTCTCAGCTGACGACGGGGAGTATTTCTCCGAGAACGACCTCTTCTTTCGTCGCTCTGTACCAGTGAATGCCTCACCTGCCGAACCATGGTTGGGTAAAAACCAGCTGTGGGTCCCTCCACCTTATCGGCATGAAATACTGAAACTGGCACATGACCATCCGATGTCAGCGCACACAGGAGTCACGAAAACAATGGCGAAGATCAAAGAACTGTTTTTTCGGCCAAAAATGAGAAATGATGTGGCGCGTTACTGCAAAAGTTGTACGAACTGTCAGTTGGCCGGGAAGCCCAACCAGAAAATTCCTAAGGCCCCTTTGAATCCAATTCCTGTGGTAGAAGAACCCTTCTCCAAAATCATCATGGACCTTGCCGAAAACCAAGGCGGGCAACGAGTACCTACTTACCTTTATGTGTTCAAGTACCCGTTTTCCCGAGGCGTTCCCCTTACGGAACATTAAGGCAAAAACTGTAGTCAGAGCCATGACCCGGTTCTTCACTACCTTCGGATTACCTAGAATTGTGCAAACCAACCAAGGCAGCAACTTTACCAGCCACCATTTCCAGGAAGCGTTAGCCAAGCTAGGCGTTACACACGTCACCAGCTCAGCCTACCACCCTCAGTCTCAATGTGTACTTGAGAGGTTCCACCAGACCCTAAAAACCATGCTGAGAACGTTCGTTAAAAGTAACACCCAATGGGATGAAACTGTTCCATGGATTATTTTCGCCGCTAGAGACTGTGTTCAGGAATCTCTAGGTTACTCTCCTTTTCAGCTTGTGTTCGGACATTCTGTCCGTGGTCCCCTGAAGCTGATCCACGAGCGTTGGACAGGTACCAGTAACCATCCAGTGGAGGACTTTGAAGATTTTCACGTTCGATTGAAAGCCGTGTGCGATTTGGCTCACAAGAACTTAAGAAAGGCCCAAGTGTAAGCCCTGCTAGGGGGGGATACCTTAAAATCTATCTAACTGTCCGGGTCAGTGCAACCGTGGTGAAACCCACAGTGGTTATATCTTATCCTTAGTCTAAATAAACTACTAAAATAAAACAAAAACTTTAACAGTTAACAAAATTTATTTATCAAAAAGAAGGAACCAATGGAAAAATCACAGAAAAAGAAGAGATAAAAACTGACACAAAACAGACAAACCAAAACCAAACAAAACAAACTTTTTACATCAAACAAAACACCCAATTTCGGACCACCGTCCTAGAAAAAGGAAAAATAGACGAATCATTTCAAAATGTAAAAACAGTTATACACAAGGCACTAAGAAGTTGACACACTTGAAAATAAAATGGATATTGTACAAAATGAATTTTCAAATGAAAGTAGTACAAAGAACACACTTAAATGTAAATATCAAGTCACTGAGCATAAAACTACTAGTTCAATGCACACAATAATCAGCCTCCACAAGAGGTTCTCATAAAATATGTAAGTAAAATCTAGAGATAGATTCTAGATCCATGACTAAAATCTAAACCCAGACCACCATACTACCACGTGGTCTAGATACATCAACCATTGAGATTTCTCAAAGTCGAAGTGACTAAATAGTATGTAGTCACTTCGTATATCAGCCTAACAAAAGGCTTATGTAAAATAAAAGTTATTAATAACATGTGTACCTCCACAGTGACTAGAATGAACCGAACACTCTCCTGGGGATCAACACGACCACCACAGGAAGCGAAAGGTCACTATAAAGATAAAAATATCATAACCAGCCTACAGCTACAAGTACATAACCAAACCCGACAGTCCGGAACGAACCGTGACTGTGGGTCAAGTAACAATAACTCCACTACTTAACCCAACAGCCATGAGTAAACTATAGCTGCGGGTCAAGACTAAAAATACCTTTATCCCTGGCTTAACACCAGCCCAAGGGATACAATCAATAAAATGTGTGTATTACTTAACCCAACAGCCAGGAGTAACCCATAGCTGCGGGTCAAGTCTAAAATTACCTTTACCCCTGGCTTAACACCAGCCCAAGGGATACAATCAATAAAATATGTGTACCACTTAACCCAACAGCCAGGAGTAAACCATAACTGTGGGCCAAGTATAAATAAGCAGTATCCTTGGCTTAACACAAGCCCAAGAGATACAACAAATGAATAAAATGACGATAACATAATAGAAACTCAGAATCTGAGTCCACATGGCCTGACCACAATGGCGGTCAGAAAACAGCCACAAAAAAACGTATGGCCAGGAACCAAAATTAACAGCATAGCAAAAAAATAAACATAGCAAAAAATAAACTTATTTCTAACTTACCAGGTCTATGACGAACACAAACACAAAATAAATACGGCTGGATGGTGTGAATTTGCTGTTCTTTACAATCGATGACCAGAGAGTCTTCCTGCTCTCTTCATCGCTGCTTTCCACATACCAAAAGACAGACTCAAACACGCCGGAAATCGACTTCCACACACCTCACACACTACACGTAATAAATAGTCCCTAATTCACGGATAACAAACCAAACGCCACGAAACATGCAACAGAATTATATAAAAAGACACTTAATATAAACAATGACAACAATATAAACGAAATATATGCAAACTAGTTATAAACAGGGACATAAACAGTGAGACAGCGGCGCCATAATACGGGACTACACAACTAAAAACTACGAACAATTTACGACATGAAACGAAACGATACATTCGCCTTCTAAGTTACAAATAATAAAAATACACTCCAGCCGCTCACACAAGTGAGGATGAAAAGACTGTATGATAAGAGTTCTCGAAAACGAACATTCAATCCAGGCGAGAAGGTCCTTGTGCTCGTGCCTAACCTGAACAATGCGTTATCCTTAAGGTACTGTGGACCCTTCACAGTTCATTCAAGGTTGAATGATTTGAACTATGTGATCAATACTCCGGACCGGAGAAAGAAACAGCAGGTGTATCATGTCAATTCACTGAAAAAGTATTATGATAATTGTACCAATCTTCATTCCACAGCTAAAATTTCTTTACCTGTATGTATAAATGTTTCTGATGATGTGATACATGAAAAACTGAAACCCCCAAAATTGGTAAATTCTTCCTTTTTAGATCATTTAAATGACCACCTTATGCATTTGTCCACTGAGGAAAGCCATAAATTGTCTCAGTTATTTGAGACGTTTCCCTCTATTTTTGGGGATGTCCCCAAAGAAGCAAAGGTACCACCTCATGATGTTGATGTAGTTGTTGCAAAGGCTGTCAAACAACACCCCTATAGAGTTAACCCAGAAAAAGCTGTTTTGATAAAAGATGAAATTGATTACATGATCAAGAATGATATCATTGAACCCAGTTTCAGCAATTGGAGTTCCCCCTGCCTTTTAGTCCCGAAAGACGGTGGATCTTTCAGGTTTGTGACTCACCAAAGCTGATTCTTACCCCTTACCTCAAATAGAGGATGTTATTGATAAAGTTGGTCAAGCAAAGATAATTTCCAAAATTGATTTGTTGTCAGGGTACTGGCAAATCCCCTTATCTGACCGGGCAAAAGAAATATCTGCTTTTGTAACCCCTAATGGTTTTTATAGATATAAACGTATGCCTTATTTATGCGAAATGCTGGACAAACTTTCCAGCGTGTCATTAACTCTGTCATTGCTGACATTGACCAATGTGAGGCCTACATAGATGATATAGTAGTATTTTCTGATACTTTTGAAGAGCATATTGTTCAGTTGACTGACCTTTTCAGAAAATTGTCTGAAGTTAATTTTACTGTAAACCTGCATAAATGTGATTTTTGTAAAGGTTCAATTACCTATTTGGGTTATCAAGTGGGAACTAACCAAGTTAGGCCCATTGAAGCTAAAGTAGATGCTATTGTGAAGTTGCCTCCTCCCAAGAATTGTAAAGAAATCAAAAAGTTCCTTGGGATGGCAGGTTACTACAGGCGGTTTTGTAAAAAATTTTCAGCTGTCGCGGAACCCCTGACTGCTTTACTAAAAAAGGGTGTTGACTTTGAATGGTCAACTAAATGTCATGAAGCTTTTTTAAACATTAAGTCATTTTTATCTAATGCTCCTGTAATGGCTGCACCAGATTTTGGTAAGCCTTTTAAACTTGCTATTGATGCTAGCAACTTAGCCATTGGCTCAGTCTTATTTCAGGAAGACAACCTGGGGATTGACCATCCAATCGCTTTTTTTCCAGAAAGTTAAATGAGAATCAAAAAAATTACTCCACCATTTAAAAATAAGCTTTAGCTTTGGTTTTGTCCTTGCAACATTTTGAAGTTTATGTCACCTCTTCAATCAATCCAGTCATGGTATTTTCTGACCATGATCCTCTTAAATTTACCTCCAAGTTAGGACAAAAGAATCACAGAATATTAAGATGGTGTTTAGGACAAAAGAATCACAGAATATTAAGATGGTGTTTATATTTCCAAAACTTTAATCTGGAAATTTCCCATATTAAGGGAACTGATAATGTTGTGGCTGACTGTTTGTCAAGAATGTAAAATTTTATTACCCACATTTATCATGTGACATGTTTTATGGTTAGTTAAGACCATATACAAGTGGTTTGTTTGGGTGATACTCACATGAATGTGAGTGGTTAACTTATAATCCTGTTGAATATTTTGTTTATTTTCAGGTGAACCTTATTTAAAGGTGGTTTTTCATTATATGTAATCTTTTATGATAAAATGTCTCACATGACTCAGTTGATATTGTAGCTAGTCATTGAAATAAAGGAATTACCCTGTCGGGTTTACCACTTATAGTATCCACATGGAAATATTGTAATACCCCTTTTTGAGGGACTTTGATGTATTATTATTTTTTGAAAGGGTTACTCCCCTTTCATGAATTGTAAAAGCTTGAGTTACTTCCCTTTTATTTCCAGGGATGTTTTCACCTGGTATTAAGATTTTGGTTCACTACATTTGTAGAACATTTTTTTATGCCAGATTGGTTCCTTATGTATGTTTTTTTGTGGAACCTATCTGCCTCTTCAAAAGGGAGGGGATGTGACCTACTTAGGTCTGGTAAATTTTATTTTTACATTTGTTACTTTACCATATATGGTCTGTGGTATAATCACTGGTTTTTTCCACTGTCTTAAGAAAGTCTTAGACGCAGTATTTTTCCATTATGAGATGATTGGTTGATACGGACCAGGATGTGGTACAGTGGTTAGGATCTCGGCGCGCCATGGCGGCGGCCGAGGTTCAATTCCTCGGTTCGAATCACTGTGATTCAGTGATTAGGGTGGCCCTGTTACGCAGTGGCCCGGATCACGCTCGCTCAAGGCGGCGGCCGGGTGTTCCCGGTTAGATCCCATGACCCTCGGTGGTGGCCTGTGTGGTCGAGTGACTTAAGTGGTCTAGACACTTGACCAGACATCTTTGAGAGAAAATAAGCCCTGTGTGTCGCCGTGTAGTACTAAGTTGTTTAAGCAGCATATTCTTATATTACTTGTGGTTAAGTAATTATTTATGCTTATAGCAGCGATGTGTAAACTGTGGTGATTTTTCTGAAGTGTTAAAAGCTGTGATAGTGTATCATAATATTATTTCCCACAAATTGTAAGTTGGGTTTTGTTCATTCTGCAAATCTATTTTATCCTGTATAAATCTAGTGTTCTGCCACGACTTTGTACACTCATTAAAAGTTATATGCAGATTAAATGTATTGTTGGCATCAGTAGTTTCTCTAGTGTTTCCCCTAGACATCAAGTACGAGTCCTAGTGAACTGCTGTGTTAGCTTTCTTTTATTTAGGCTTGTCGCCATCTGTGTATAATCATTTAAACGAACCCGGGAGCGTTCGCCAACTATCTGGCTGATAGATTGGTGTTCGTTACACAATCTACACCCCCCCTCCAAACCCATACAGTAGCCCCCTCCTACCAAACTAAAGTAAAACAATAGACTCACCCAAAGATAGTCCCCCCACCTCCAACACCGTAAAGTACACTGTTGTGAACACACGGACATGCCATTCGGGAGATCCGATGCGTAGCGCAACACATAAGACAAACAACCACAAACGGTTACTGAAACAAAAGGCTCGTTGAAACTAAAAGAATTTATATACACTATCTACACCTAACACAGTCTAGTTTAAACAGAAAATACACAACCTAGTAAACTAAGATACAGTGGCTAAAAACTAGTATAAACCTAACCTGTACTAACCTTGGAGATCTGGACAAAACTAAGGCCATCACACACGTTTTCATACACCTTATATACCCTTTCATAAACTGGTACAAACCGGAATATTACAACTCACAGCACGAGAACTGAACAAGGACGAACGGGATAGGGTACCAAGTAACAACAACATTCACCCCCTTCACTACATACACCCCCAACCCCGCCCCCCCCCCTACTAATGTAAACCTATGAACTCACCTAGCGTAACAATCTCCCACAGAAGAATGCCGTAGGCCCAGACATCAGATTTGGTGCTGTGTGTTCTGTCGATCAAACTTTCTGGTGCCAACCATCTAACCGGCAGCGGCCCCTGTCAAGTTTAGAAAAACACTTGTTTTAAACTAGATTTATCATTCACCTACCACTTCTGTTATAATCTACTTCACCTACGCCGCTTTAACGGTAACGGGTTCGAATCTAAAACGAAGTATGAAAATTAATGCTTGAAACGAATAAAACACAGTTGGAAGATTCTACAAAGGAATCAATGTCCTAATAATGTAAGCCATAGCAAGGTGAATCAATATTGGGATTTGCCACCAACTAGCAATAAAGAAAGTAAAAAATACTTTCTTTAGACGTAGCGATCCATTGTGTAGATGAACTAGGGTTCATATGTTTCTTGACCTCGGCATATGAAGTGATGGCGTGGTCAGCACTAAGCTGCACTATGCCCAATCGTCTTTACTCTCCCCAATGTATTGTCAGGTACCCATCAGAGCTGGGTGGATTAATCAAAACCAAGACCGAACTCGAGACTTTGGGGCTGGCCTCCAACGCTCTATCATTCGACAACATCGTCCCACACAAACTCACAATAGGATGCATTGAAACATAATATTTAGTTTAAATATTCTAACCAAATGCTAAAGCCACCAAATTGACATATGCTTGTTTTCTACAGATAAAACAATTATTTTCTGGCCAAATTATGTGGCAACTGAATTGGGCCAATGTTGGAGTTTCTTCCCAGACTTTAAGTAAAACAAGTTAAAAAACCGACGATTAAATTATAATCAAACTAATGAAGTTAATTAACCTTCAACTTCAACGAATAACTGAAAATATACAGGACACCGTGACGCTAAGTTAACCGGCTAGCCTGACAGTTATGTTGATTTCACAGGACACCGTGACGCTAAGTTAACCGGCTATTCTGACAGGTGTGTTGATTTCACAGGACGCCGTGACGCTAAGTTAACCGGCTATTCTGACAGGTGTGTTGATTTCATAGGACACCGTGACGCTAAGTTAACCGGCTAGCCTGACAGTTATGTTGATATGGACATTTGGTGGACATTTTGGGGAGGTGGGTGGTCATTTCGTTGGACATTCTGGTGAGGTGGGTGGACATTTCGTTAACATTTTGGGGAGGTGGATGGACATTATTCGTTATTCGAACCATTGAGGGATGAGAGGTGGACATCGCATGGACATTGGGGGAGTTTTGGAAAATTTGCTTTGACATTTATGTGGAAATGGACATTGTATGTACATCTTAGTGGTTCTAAAGAAAAGAAAAACTTTTAAAAGTTATATGACTTCAATGAAGTGTGTTCTTTTTTTCTTCAAGGTGGAACTATATACCAGGAAAAAACGAAACAAAACTTGTTCTTCCTGAAATCCATGACTATCAACATTAAAGATATAGATACAAGATGGGCTTTTTTAGATTTGAGATATTTAGATATTTGAACGCTTTAATTTTTAAAACATCAAAATGTTATTTTTAAGGGCGAAATTCATCCCCGATGTCTTAGTCAATGGTCTAGCTAAAATAAACGTATGTTTAATAAAACAATCAGTAGCTGAAGTCGAAAAATGTGTTTTTCTTATATTTCTATGGTTTTACTGTCCATTACCTGTCTGTTTCTGTCAAATGTAAATATTTTTTACCAACTTTACAATCGTTTGTGTTTTATTAGATGAGTTAGACCAACTTAAGAATTAACTATCCTTCTACCCGATGCATGTATTTTATTGTATATTGTATTGTTCGTGGCATAACTTTCAGCCTTTCGTTGTTTCAAAATCCTTTTTTTTTCTATCTAAAAGGTTTTTGTAAGGTTTTTTTTCCTACAAGCTCTAATAAATTTTGTACGGTATTTAGACCATAGCTAAACTATGCGGAGACAATGTAAAATTCCGTAGTTTAGATTTACCCAAACAAAAATGGCAGATGTTATAGACGTGGAAGATGAAAATATTTTAACTGGTATCTTTAAAGATTCCTTTCCAGGTAAATATACATTTACAGTATACTATCAGTATAAGTTAAGACACTAAAAAAGAACGTAGTCACAATTCTTTATATAAATATAGCCTATCATAGGCAACATAGGCCTAAGCAATAAAAAATAATTGGGCCTTCCCTACATTGAAACATTGAGTATATAATTTATAATTATATATTATTATTAGGGTAAAATCTTAGTTTAGCGTCGTAAATTCCAACGTAGCTAGTAATGTGCGATGAAGGTAACTAATGAATATTTCTTTCATTTGGCCATATTTATGTCATATTTTACATAACATAACAGATAATTGAATAACAAATCACAATCCAAGACCAAACCAGTCATAAATATCCTGGAATAAACTTTAAACTACCCCGTTCGAGACAACAATGAGTAAATACAAGCAGCGGCCATGTTTTAAAAATAATAAATTGTCTATTCGCATGTCTTTTGTGTTGATTTTGTGGTTTAATATGATTGTTTTGTATTGTTTTAATATATGCCGGGGGTCGTCCATAAATGACGTCACACTCGTAGGGGGAGGGGGGTCCGTAATTTTGTGACGTTGTGTGATGAGGGGGAGGGGTTCAGATGGTGCGACGTCACACTTTTGCATTTTAAAAAAGCAATGTTACAAAACGAATCTTAGACGTTATTTTGCGTTTTAAAAAACTGTTTTAATACATTGTAATAACAATTGATTAAAATACTCTATTTTGACAGAGTTCAGACAAGATTTTGGAAAAATATAGCTGTTTTAAAAAAATTCAACTGCAATTTTGAGGGGGGGGGGGGGGTTGTAGGTGAGGTGTGACGTCATTTTAGGGGGGGGGGTCTGGCTTTTTGTGACGACGTGTGACGGAGGGGGGGGGGGGGTAAAAATCGTCAAAAAAAAGCGTGACATCATTTATGGATGACGCCCTGTATAGTAATTTTTCTTTTTTTTTTCAATATAGTTGACATGAATGACTAATAGACCTTATCAGACTTAATAGTGTGCATCCAAGACCACAACAATAGTTGGGAGGTCGAACTTTTGAACACTTTATTTGCAATAAGAAAATCAATATTAGATCGCTCATAAATGACGTCGCTCTTAAGATAGTAATGACAGCGTGCATTATTACAGAGCAAACATATGAACATATTGTTTCAGATAGAAATTGTGATTTGTGGTGGGGAGAGGTTGAGTAGAACTCAGCGACGTGATTTTGGAGACGGGTCAGGTTTTTTTTTTTCTCGTGAAAACAGGGGATGGTTGTGGGAGAAAGACCAGCTGTAGAAGTATGACGCGTCATTCATTGGTGATCCATTTTCTCAGTGGGGACGATAGAACTATTAAGAAGGGTCAAGAAATGTAAAAAGCTTGCTGAGTCGCATTTCTTGAACCCCACCTTTTCCATTCCCCCACTTAGCACATCGTCACCGAGTTAACGCTCGCACGTGACGTCATGTACCGGTACCGCCGACCGTTAGGCTAATTTTATAGAAAAAAACAAGCACTGCCTTTTTGAAGCTTATGCGACGTTTAATTTGATTACATAAGTTGGTGTTCATTAAACAGCCCCTAACACATCTATCACTCTTCCATTTAAACGTACGTGTTATTTCTGAAAGCTTGCTGTCTTGAGACTTTCTGCCCTTTAAAAATGTATTAAGCTCTTACCGTATAGAACTAGACTACCCATATTAAGCTCTAAAATAAGCTTGGTGAAAACAGGATGGCCGTCCGATTTTGAAGCTGCTCTGCGCTTTATAAAAAGCACAATAAACGATAAGATGACACTTATATTAAAGTAAATTATAGTTCTGAATCTTGATACATTAAAAGTGATATTCGGAAATTAAGAGCCAGACAGTGAGACAGTCAACATGATATTTCAATTTAAGTCCAAGAAAATAAATTTCCTCAAACGATGGAACATTACTATATTTTCGCGCAGTTTAGCGAAATTGAATTTAAGTATTTACGTCATCTTACAAAGCGCGATAGCCCACTGGTGCTCTAACGCGGCCCCATGATAATGGCCGTATTCCTAACGCCCCGCATTAGACGCTGCTTATTCGTCGGCAGGCATTTGGTGGCAAGCCTTTTTGACGGGGATAATGTGTTGTTGAGGCCGTTTTGCCAAATGTCTTTAGCAGGCTTGCAACATTTGTAATGATTCGTTTTAAGCAAGGTATGCGTATATTAATGCTTATTTATCGTTATTTTGATTGAACAAAGCATTATAGAGGTTCTCCATCAAGCACCTTCACCTAGGTATTTTTCCCCGTTCACCTCCTTTCATGAGACCGACACGTCATAAATTGCGGAGCCGCCTGAGTTGACGTCACAAATCTTCACTCACTCCCGTAACAAATCATATGTGACATCATTTATGGACAACCCCATCTCACTCACTTGGGTACTTGATATTGACAATTTGACAACAAAGTATAACCAAAATGTATGTGGCAGGTGGAGACTTGCGATTGACGATAATTGACAACACGCACTTAAGGGGTGGATTGGCTCATTGTTTTAGATGATGTTTTACGAGGGTGAGCTGGTGGATAATACATTTTGTCTCTCTGTATATATAAATGATGACAAACATTTAATGTTGTCAAAATTATGGTTAGAGATCTTAGATAAGGCAGAGTGAAGCGTAATTTTTTACATTATGACTTGTTGTGACATTGACAACAAAAATATGACGGAGGTTGGGGTTTAATTAAGGTAAAGAGAAGTAAAAAAATGTCATAAGTTACGATAGAATCACTAATTGATGAAAAGAAAAACCTGAAATGAAAATAGTGAACGTTCAAACAATAAGAAAAAACTCAAACTATATAATAATAGTAAGATCAAATAAACATTAGTAAAAAAAACGTGATTTAATACATGGATACAATTTGCATCTCACAAGTGACAATGCTTCTAGAATTAATAAAGTTGTTTGTTAGGAAATTCAGTTTTTAAAGAGCAGAATTTAAAAAAAAAATGCTTTGTAATACGGACTATACAACAAGACAATCATAATTAAATACATTTTCATACGAATAGAAATGAAAGGGAAGCTACTCTAAATAACATTTTCTTAAGATGGCTGCTGTTTTTAATAGCAAATTTACTATCTTGAACAGGGTTGATAAAAATTAATTTCAAGATATTTAAATTGATTTAACCATAAATGGTGATCTATTATTCAATTATTTATAATATTTTATCAAAATATACGAAAATATACTCATATTTAATGACATATTAATTAATTCACTCTCTCCTACATTACTAGTTTTGGCCGAATTTACGACGCTAAACTAAGATTTTACCTATATTAGGCCTATTGGGAAATTTTTCCTAATTATCATAGAATGATAAAATGGACCCAGATTAATCCTATAATATACCCCATTGATAAAAATATCAAATTTATCATTCTAGGCCTAATAGTTTTTTTATATGAATTTTCAAAGTTATGTGTTTAACTTGTTATGTTTCATTGTAACCTGCATTCCAGACGTGTGATTGGCTTTAAACTTGCATACCAATGTTGCTATTAAAGATATAATGATAAAACTTTGCACATTTGTACTCAATGATATATAGGCAATAGAAGTCTACAAATAAAATAAAAATTAGAAAAGAGGTAACTAGAAATAATGAAGTTAAATTAAGGGGTGTGGCACTGTTCTATAGTGACTGCCATAAGAGGATTTCCAGACTGCACAGCTAGGTTGCTATTCCATATACCATCATGAAACTTTATATATTAGGACTAGAGCATGTAAAAAATACAATCATGCAAGTAAAATAAACATAGCTAGAGGAAAACTATAAATAGTAGCGATGTCGGCATCGCCGCCATCTTGCTTTAAGAACGGCAACCGGGGAATTTCGTTATTGTAAAATTTCGTCGATTATCTTCCTTATTGAAATACATAGTGAGAAAATATAGGGATTTTAAAGTAATCGATTCAATTTCGTAGTCGGGCCATCATATGTGATTTTAAACTGCTAACTGCATTATTTTTCTCTCTTCCTTCTCCAAGTTATAATATTGCGAAACGTGGTCTAATTTTGTGCGTGTTTCAACGACAACTTTTGATAGAAAGGTGAGTTTATCAAGCTATCTCTTTGTATTCTCAAAAATTACATTATGTATATTATAAGTTAATAATGATTTCATCTAATTTGAGGTACGTTTTCTAGTGGTATTTTGACCGAAAAAAGGGTGTTTGATTCACCACAATAACGCCATTTTATAATAAAAAAATATGGCGAGACCGGAAAGCCTATAGGGGCGTGGGGGCCGGCGTCGCCTTTATAAATGTTCACTTGTTCCTTAATCGTAGAGTTTATTGCAAATGAATGATTGCCTTTTAAAAATAAAAGATGTATAAATATGTTAAAGGCTGTTGAAGAAAGCCAGTGGGTTTTTTTTTTGCACATCAAGCTAATAACCAATAATAAATTACCACTCAAGAAAAGAAATTATTTTAAGCATATATTTCCTTATCCCTTACTTTATTATGCTACACACTTGCCTCTATTAAAATAATAAATTCTACTTTTACAGTAGTATTAATGTTGATTTCTTTTCCTCTAGATATATGATCAAGAGTATGGATGAGGAAATGAATACTTCAGCAGGTGGTAAATCTACAGGCTCTGGGAGCCCTGATAAGCATTCTGCCAAAGATTTACCAATTCTGATTAATCAGTATTCTGACTTTTGGACAGCAGCTGGCATAATACAAGGCCATATAATTCATGTATGGTATGAAAATAAAAAACAAATTAAAAAGGCAGTGCAAGTTTTGGAAGAAATAATACCAGCGTCAAGTAACAGTCATCAACTTTATAATAAAATCAACAGATTATGTGTCCCTGTGATACAAAGCTCTAAAAATGTTTTGGACAGGTTTGCTGCTGAGCCAGAAGAGTTGTTATGTCCCACTGTGAATGTTTTTAATGAACCCATTGATGCAGCTTCAGACATGGTGCTGACAGCAATCATCAACAATATTGAATCCCACAGGGATAAAGTAAAGCAAACTTTGAAGCAAATATTACATGAAATTGTTAAGGTCTTTGACCGCCAGTTTGTTCGATATACCAGTGGCGACCTTTCTAGCCCTACAGTTGAGCAGTTGACACAAGCTTCAACTGCTCCTTCACACAACATGGCAGCTGAGAGAATATTAGGAATGACTGACTATTTATGGCGTCGGGCCCCTAATGCGACAGCTGGTTTTGTAGACGGAAAGGTGAGAGGACGGACAAATGATACTGTAGGATGGCTTCTGCAACAGGACAAAATGACCCAACATAGATTAGTTTATTTTGCAATGAAAGAGGGGTACAGAGCAAGGGAACTTGCAGCACAAAGGAAGAAGATGATGGAAGCAGTGATGATGCGTCGAATGCTAGAAGCTGGTCAGAAACATGAACAATCCAACCGTAAGGCTCTAGAAAAAGAGGTTGCTATGGCTTTGAGTGCTAAAGATCTGAATGCTAGTGTGTTTTCATCTGCGTCATCTGAAGTTATGGGCCTCATTGCAATGTATATTACTTCAGAAAATTCTATGTCTGAACTGACTGAAACCTATACAGGACATCTACTTAAGCATTTATGGACAGAGGAAGGAGTTGATAAAATGTATTCTGGCAGAGTGGTAAATTTTAATCAACAGAAGACTAAGACAATGAAATGTACAATTACTTACTGGGGACCTGATGAATTGGAAACTGACAGTGTTGACTATGACATGACATCTCTAGTCACTGATTTACTGACAGGTGACCTTGTGTTTAGTAGCTAGGATGACAGTAGTAGTCCATGTTGTACAAAGCTTAACTTGGTATAAGTCTCACCTGTTATTGTATTGATGTGAGCTATGTCTACCTTAAAAGTTTATTGTTTTGATGTATATATTAACTTTGCTTTTTGTTTAATTGTGTAAATTTAATTATTTATTGAGAATCATTTAATATAAAACATTTATCCTGATAAGATAATAGTCAGAGATGAGTTGTTTTTTTTTACTTGCAATGTTATTAATTTGGTGTAGGCTTCCTGAAATGTTATTTAAGTTATTCTACTTGTTGTGTTGCTAATAATAATAGTTTTTAAAGACAACCATTCAGTAAATAAAACTCCTGGCTTGCCAGTGTGCCTAAGATAAATTGTTCGGTTTAATTTATTAAAAAAAAATTAGTGCTTACTACCTTTTTATTCAATTTGTTCTGCTACTGGCAAGTCTATTAATAATTAAATAAATAAATGTAATTCAAACATGCTGAAGTAAGATCATGCAGAGTTTTAACATTGTACCTTTAAAAACAACTGAGCAGTGCAACTTAGAAATTACGGCCCATAATAGTCAAAATGTATCCCTTAAAGGAATGCTAATTATTCTGCTCCCAGTGAATGAATTAATGATTTCAATTAATATATGTAATTCAAACATGCTGAAGTAAGATCCTGCAAAGTTTAAACATTGTAGTTTTAAAAACAACTGAGCAGTGCAACTTAGAAATTAGGGCCCATAATAGCCGTAATGTATCCCTTAAAGGAATGCTAATTATTCTGCTCCCAGTGAATGACTTAATGATTTCAATTAATATATGTTATTCTAACATGCTGAAGTAAGATCCTGCAAAGTTTAAACATTGTAGTTTTAAAAACAACTGAGCAGTGCAACTTAGAAATTAGGGCCCATAATAGCCGTAATGTATCCCTTAAAGGAATGCTAATTATTCTGCTCCCACCCAGTGAATGACTTAATGATTTCAATTAATATATGTAATTCAAACATGCTGAAGTAAGATCCTGCAAAGTTTAAACGTTGTAGTTTTAAAAACAACTGAGCAGTGCAACTTAGAAATTAGGGCCCATAATAGCCGTAATGTATCCCTTAAAGGAATGCTAATTATTCTGCTCCCAGTGAATGACTTAATGATTTCAATTAATATATGTTATTCTAACATGCTGAAGTAAGATCCTGCAAAGTTTTAACATTGTATCTTTAAAAATAACTGAGCAGTGCTATTTCAAAGTTAGGGGACAGTGATTTTCATGACTTACAAAGAAATATAGTGGACATTCACCCATTACGTAAAAAATTCATAAAAAAAAAACTACTGAAGCTAGAAAGAAAATTTTTTCAGTGTTATTCTAGTTACATCAAGCACAATATTTTTGCAATGCTCATACATTTAATTAGCCAATTTTAATTTTTTTAATGGAATGCCTAATAAATAGTGAACTTGAATATGGTACAGCACATGATGATTAACTACAGGCTAATATGTTGCACTTCTTTGTTGCTACCATAAAAATAAAGATTAAACTTTACATATTGATTCTGGTGTTAGTAATAAGAATGCTAGTATACATATTGTACAGGTAATGTATAGAGTTAGAACTTACAAGTCAAATACAGCACAATATGATCAAGATACTTAACGATTTGTATATATTATATATTAAACAGCAGCCATTTGTAAAATAGAGTGGCTTCCCCCTGAATCTAGCGCTGTAAGTTTATAAAAATAAAACTTAAACAAGATGGCTGCTATAGTAAATGAGCATGGTTGCATCTGTTGGAAACATCGCTTTATTTATTACTGAAAAGTTTTAATTCAATTATTATTGTTTAAAAACAGGTACATAAATGAAACAAGGAAACATTTTTGAATTTTTTAAAACATAAATAAATCCACATCAACATGTGAAATAATTAGAATCTAGATATCTAGCTTATTATATTAAAATTTTTAATTTAAGGTGTCACCTGATTTTCACATTACAAGTCGCTGGCGATTTTAGGTACCCAAAACGATAGATTACAGCTAATCTATCGTTTTAGCCTAGTTTTAGGTTTAGGTATGTCACCGTTACCGTATGTAAAATCAGCAGAGGCTAGTGTAATAAAAGTGTAATAGTAATGTGCAAGAAAGGAAGGTGACTCATCATTAATATTAAATATTAGGCTACGCCTATTCATTAAATTGTAGGCCTACCTTATTATTATTTTATTTATAAACAATACCCATGAAAACTAGAGATATATCTCTAACTACTAACTACATTTGATGGTTTTAGCTAATTTGTAAATTTGGGGCTAAAATACAGGATTTTAATTATTGGTGCTTTTTAGCTTAGCTGGGACAGCTTTTTCAGTGACAATCATTCTTAGATCTGGTCCACAAAATTGACAGGAGAGGGACCTTGGATGTTAGTAAGGATCAAGTGAGGGTGGAGTGTCGGTATGTGTCAATAAAACATAATTGAAAGGATGCTCGTAACTTGGTTATGTCATGTAACATATTTACTATTTTTTTTAATATAGGCTAATGAATAATCCAAAAATAATCACGTTTAAAAGGTTTAAGAATATATAATATATATCTAGATCTAAACTTTTAAAAGATATTCATATGCATGTTTATTTCAGTTTTGATTAGGCTTAATTAGTGTGTTTTAGCAATGTTTAATCAGGGCAATTTATAAATGATAGCTATGTCATTGTAAAATAAATCTAACCCTCCTCCCTTACTGGACTTGAAACCTGTGTGTTATTCACAAAGCTTTGTCCATGCTGAGTTTAAAATATTGTTAAGATTTGTATCTATTTTTTTAAAACAGTAATCGCATTAAAATTGATCAAGTTAACGAGAAATGCATTCTAAACAGCATCACTGGCAGTGCGCATGACAGGCATCTTGCTTGCGTAGTGACAGACAGATGCTCACTCAAGTAGTTTTGTCAACCAGAAAAGTTAACCTATCAAATACAGTTCATCAGACCTATAAAATTAAGAGGCCTATCACATTAAAATGATCTCCTGTGACCGAAAGATATAGGCAAATTACAAACATTGCAGCCCACCTGTGTTCTTTTGTAAACCGGTGAGAGAAAATTCAAAGCACAGTATGAGCGTGTTCTAAATCAAGTCCATAACTTTGTTAGCCCAAGTTCTAATTAGTAATTCTAATTACTAATTACTAATTAGTAATGTAAGCCTAGACCCAACACTAAAATCATTTAATTTTTCAGTATATGAACAAAGAACAGTGAGAATAATATTATCTTAGACTAATTAAAATCTATGAAATCAATAAGAATTAACAAAAATTAATTATAACACATTTGAAAACAACAAATAATTAGGCATAAATATTCATAAATAAGCACACAAAGGCCAACGCGCAATAATTTCAGGGATTAACACAGATTAAAATACTAAATAATCGATCGTTGTGGTTTAGGGGCTTTTAGAGTCATAGTATAATCCAAAAGCCAGGTGAAAGATCCATAATGAGACTTAATTAGCCTAATTATGCTAGCAAAATAATAATAGGTAAAAAAAAGTGTCAAGTAAAAAGAAAACTTATGTAAGCAGTGACAGAGGATACTGCTATACAGCTTCCGTATCAATAGCAATGACGTCACTCACAAAAAAAATATTGTTTACATGACGTATCAATAGCAATGACGACACTCACAAAAAAAATATTGTTTACTTGACATATCAATAGCAATGACGTCCCTCACAAAAAAAATATTGTTTACGTGACATATCAATAGAAATGACGTCACTCACAAAAAAAAATATTGTTTACTTGACATATCAATAGCAATGACGTCACTCACAACAAAAATATTGTTTACGTGACATGTGGGTGATTTTTTTTCTCAAAATGAGTACAGAATATTTACAATTTTAATTCAGAAACAGATCAATCTAATAATACCCTACCTAACAGTGCAAGTTTGGAACTTTACAGATCGATATTTTAAGTTTTTAAGCAACTTAAAACTTTACCCATGTTTATGTTTGACCTTCATTGTTGGAAGCTAAACAAATTTTTTTTTCTGGCAAAAATAGCTTTGTCATCTTCAGGTTGCATAAAATACGCTTATTTTCTGCCATTTTTCATGTGATAATCGTTTTTTTAAAAACCTAATTCCAAGAAAGTCACTTTACTGTTAAGCAAAATTTTCAGAAACATGTGTCTGGTTTTGGGTCTGCAAACAAAATATGTAGGCCTGCTATAATTTTTTTTTCACGATCTATCTGGGTCTATTTATATAGTTGTTTTTTAACTGTTGTCAAAAGTCCTTGAAATTTTTAACCTTGAAATGCAGTGCTTGTGAAAATTGCTGCTGTCACTGCACTCATCCTATTTTCTCCTCCCACCGCTTGTAAAAAAAAATCAGCTATTTGCTTTGGGGGGAGGTGGGGCGCTAGATCTTTGACATCAGTATTAGCATAGTTACTTCTGAAATCTTCTTCTTCATAATGAAATATATGTGTCACCTGGTTATGTGCCATTGAAGCCATTGACTCTGATTTTTTCCTGCTTTTCTTTTTGGATTTGCTTCCATAGCTTTTGTCCACCCAAGAACAAACTACAAGGCAGAAGTTGTTTGATTTTGGAGTTGTTTCTCCTAGAAGAGTGGCTGCCCTCTGCTAACGAGCCTCATCTGCCAGAGTGTTCAAACTCGAGACTTATCGGTTTAGCAACCATGAGCTTTACCGACTCGACCACACCAACCCCACTTCTGAAGTGATTTCTTAGTAAAAAGTAACGTTTCTGTAATCCTGCGATGTGTACTTACGAATTTCCACAATATTTTTTTTTACGTCATCGCGCATATCAAGGTGGGGGACATTGGTGGTGAAATGGTGCAACATAAGGTTTTAGATTTTGATGTGGAAATTAGCCATATACCTGGGTATGTTGTAAAAGCAGGCATACGACAGTGTACATTTGTGTTGTAGGCCTATCACTTGTTATAGTTCAGGCCTACTAAAAAAAATTTCTTAGATATTTCTACACATTTCTATATTACCAACAGTAGAAAAAGTGACCACTGCCACTATAAACAGAGTTGTTTGTATTGTGGTTTACATGCATGGGGTAGGTCTAGAAATTGTACTAACATTTTAAACTAATTATGTTGTATTATATATTATATATATATATATATATATATATATATATATATATATATATATATATATATATATATTGGATATATTTTTTAATAGACTGATAAACCTAATATCACCTAATCTTCAATTAATTTTTCTACTTCCCGGGCTAATGTTTTTTAAGTTCTATCATTTTTAATGGTACCAACTTTTAAATATACCTTCCTTCTCCAAAGCAAATTTTAAAATGTTTTTCTGGCATATTTTGCCCTGCCACCTATAGCTTGTTTGTATAACATGAAAAACCCACATTTTTGCTCTTGGTAAACGTTTTAAAAACTAATTGTAAGAAGTTCACTGGAGCTAAGATGAAAAATCTTTGAAAGTCATGCATCTGGTGTGGACATCATATTGATGTAAGCAACGATCCACACCTCCAAGGTAGCGAGTAATACTAATATTTTTGTGTCAAATATAATAGTAATAGATAATTGAATAATAAACCAAAATCAATGTCCAAATATATCAATATAAGCCAGAAATTAACTTTAAACAGCCTAGTTTGCGAGCAAGATTTGCTATATAAACAACGGCCAACTGTAAATTAGGGTAGTTTCCCTTGAATCTCTAGCTTAAATGTTACCAAAAAACTTTAACAAGATGGCTGCTTTAGTAAATGAGCTTGGTTGCATCAAGTGAAAACATCGTTAATCTTTATTTATTACTGAAAAGTTTTACTACTGATGTTTTAAAACAGGCACATCAAAAGTTTGTAACATTTTTGTAGCTCTCAAAATGTGAATCCTTCTAAAAATGCCAACTAATTACAAAAATTTGATACGTCACCCTTTTTTACTTTATAGTATACAGGGTATAGAGAAAGTATTCTGATAGTGCACACAAATCACATGAAATTTTGACGGTTTTCACCGTTTTTCACCTCAGTCCTTCATCTGGAGTATAGAAGACTTATTTTAATCGGGCAAAAATTATAAACCCACATTTATCAAATTTTTGACGTTTTATGCATAATCGAGTCTGAAAAACTGGGCTTTGCAATTCTTTCAGTGTATGTGTGTCGGTGAACATGATAACTTGAGTACAGTTACAGCTAGGTTGATAAAATTTCATATGTAAGCATTATATCAAATTTCTAGTTCTGTATCAACTTTTCAGCGATTTCTGATTAACCGGAAGTGGAACTAATTCTACTTTAAATTTTTCAAAAGCCTATAACTTGAGTTCTGTTTTAGATAGCCAAATGAAATTTCATATGTAAGTAAAAGATCTAATTTTCCACCTTCTTTCAAATTTAGAGTATTTTCCGTTGACCAGAAGTAGTAATGGACGCTATTTCTAATTTCTCAAAAATGCTTGTGAATATATAAAGTACTAATAATATTCCGCACTATTATACACATTTTGTTTCGCATTTCTTTGGTGCGCAATTCTTTTTTTCTACAAGATTCTATTCTATTTTTAAAAGTTTAAGTACTTAAACATGGATTTAAAAATCATGTCTATATATAGTATATCCTGAGTTGCCAATCTGCTGTAGTGTTATATAAGAATATTCGAGAAAGCTTAGGAGAGATCACTACTGGCTTTTTAACAGTACTAGCCTCTGCAGATTTTATTCACATAAAACCATAGATTACCTTAGTCTGTTAATTAAGAATAGTAAGGTGTACTTTTGACCCAATTTCTTTATTTATCTCGCAAGTGACACTTTAGTGAAAGTAGCTTTGTATATTCTTGTTTTAAAATGAACTTACAATCAAATAAACTTCTAAACTATGATTCTAATGTTATACCGTGTATGATTAAACAACGGTTTGGGAATAATTCTCATGTCCTTAGGTGTGGTCACTATGCCCGTCATATACCCCCCCCCTCCCCATCAATGCCATTTTATTATAATCTTGTGAAAAACAAGGCGCGTTTAGATGTGTGCTGCGCCCAAAGCCAATCATTTGGCCAGATTTATTATTTGTCATGTGGCCCCATATTTTAAAAACATAAAGCGTTGCGCTTTCCTCATTGATGATTGTTTTTTTTTTCATTTTTTAAAGTGAAAATATGAATTGTTATGATTGCAGTTTTTGTAACATGGTATACTTACTTTCTGTCAATTTAAAAAGCATGGCATGTTAATTTTGTACAAATATTGTATAAAACAAAAAAAAGATTTAAGTTTGATTTTATTTTTGCTACCATAATCCGCCACCCTCAGGCATATACAATACATTAATTATTTTATTTTTAAAATTGTTATTGATTGTATTAACTTTAAGCTATCTAAATTCATTTCTAAGATATTTTAATATGCTTCTGAGAAGTTTTATTGAAAAAACTTTATTTTGACTATAGTCACTAGATCTGTATAATCACCACTTTAACATTTAAATATCTAATCCTCAGTTCATTTATAAGAAGCAGCATGGGAGAGGCAACTGGTGATTTAGATTTACAGTCTGATGAGTTTAAAGAATTTTCAAATTCTGAAGATGTGAAGCCACTTCTATCTACAGTATTTTCATCTTCTTCTGACATAAAAACAGAATTATCATTTTTAACTTTCCGTGATATCAAACCTAGCTTGACATTTATAGCTTCACAGGATGATAAAACCGTTGTTACGCCAGATTTTTCATCTTCTACAGACACAAAGTCAGAATGTACAACATTTTCCTCTTTTGATGATGTAAAACACCATAAGACATTTCTAACTTCTCAAGATAAAACAACAGGATTTTTAATTTTTAAAGATATGGAACCTGCTGTATCAGCAGTATGTACAAGATCTGAAGATATAAAACCAGAATTAGAAACTTTATCAACCAACACAGAATTAGAAATTTTATCAACTACTGAAGATACAAATCCAGAATTAGAAAATACATCAACTAGTGAAGATCTAAAACAAGAATTAGAAACTTTATCAACCAACATAGATATAAATCCAGATTTATGGACAAAATTTTTAGATTCTGAGGACAAACAACAAAATGGACTTGAAGAAAAGCTAAAACTCTCTGAAAACAAAACATATCTCTCTGATGATCGTCATGAACAGTTTTTTCCAAGTTCTAACTTGAATAACCAAGCTGAAGCAGGGGAGAGGCCACTTGAATGTGATGCTTGCAATAAAATGTTTTCAGATAGTTCTAGGTTAATTAAACATAAAGAAGTTCATTCAGGGGATAAGCCATATGAATGTGATGATTGTCATAAAAAGTTTTCTAATAGTTCTGCTCTAAGCAGCCACAAAAAAATTCATTTACTAGTTAGACATTATGAATGTGATGTTTGTCACAAAAGGTTTTCAAGGAATTCTGGTTTAGCGGAACACAAAAAAATTCATTTAGTAGTTAAGCCTTATGAATGTGATGTTTGTCATAAAAAGTTTTCTAAAAGTTCTACTCTAAGCAACCACAAAAAAATTCATTTACTAGTTAGACATTATGAATGTGATGTTTGTCACAAAAGGTTTTCTCAGAGGGCTAGTTTATATACACACAAACAAGTTCATTCAGGAGTTAAACCATTTGAATGTGATGTTTGTCATAAAAAGTTTTCTCGGAGTTCTAATTTATATACACACAAAAGAGTTCATTCAGAAGGTAAACCATTTGAATGTGATGTTTGTAATAAAAAGTTTTCTCAGAGTTCTTATTTATATACACACAAACAAGTTCATTCAGAAGATAAACCATTTGAATGTGATGTTTGTCATAAAAAGTTTTCTCAGAGTTTTAGTTTATATAGACACAAAAGAGTTCATTCAGAAGATAAACCATTTGAATGTGATGTTTGTCATAAAAAGTTTTCTCAGAGTTCTAATTTATATGCACACAAAAGAGTTCATTCAGGAGATAAACCATTTGAATGTGATGTTTGTCAAAAAAAGTTTTCTCAGCGTTCTAATTTATATGCACACAAACAAGTTCATTCAGAAGATAAACCATTTGAATGTGATGTTTGTCATAAAAAGTTTTCATCTAGTTCTTATTTAAGGAAACATAGAAAAGTTCATACTGGAGATAAATCACGTGAATGTGATGATTGCCCGAAATATTTTTCTGAAATAAAGACTCCCGACATATAGGCTCCCGATATAAGGGCTCAAGATAAGGGCTCCCGGCAATTGGGCTCCCAAAATATTGGCTTTTGATTAAATGACTCTCGACATATTGGCTCCAGACCAATGAATTGCATGACCACTATTAGCATAAAAGTAACAATTTTGTCTTACCTCTAATACCACTATAAACTCTTTTAAATGCCTGAATGAACCAACAAAGCGAGCCCTTAACAGCTAAATTTCACCAATTCTAAAGTTTTGATAATGTTTAATTTACAACAGAAAAGATCTGTTGCTTAAAAGCGAGCACAGAAGTGTAAATGTATGATATGAATGATGTTTACATGATAACAGCATTTTGTTTTGATAACCTACAAGCATACTGGAGGTAGGAAGGTACAGCGTGGACCCTTATCCCTACACACTGAGTTGGAACAGCTTATAACCGACTCAATTATGGATGTCATAGATAGATGACCCTTATTAAAACATACTATATTTTATAATAGATAAACTAATATAAAAATAAGGCCTGCCGAACAAGAGATGCATACGTTGTGTTACATAAAAGTGTTAGATAAGCTAACTCTAAAGAACATTTAAAGGGGTCCCACTGGCATTTGTCATATTCAATGAGACTGCTTTGCCGGGAGACTTAGTCTCTACAGAAACTTTATTGTCAGTAGTCCTTTTGTCTGGAGCCAAATTGACAGGAGCCTTTTTGTCGTGAGCCAAAATGACGCTAGCCTATTTGTCGGGAGTCGTAATGACGAGGGCCTATTTGTTAGGAGCCTATATAACGGTAGCCTAAATGACGGGAGCCTATATGACGGGGTCCTTGTGTCGCTGGCCCTTTTGACGGGGCCAATTTGCCGGAGTCGTTTTGACGGGGCCGTTTTGTCAATGACCGCTTTGACGCCGCACGAGGACCCATTAGTGTAAAAAAAAAAAACATAGTTGCCCCATATAGCCTATATAATAATGCCTATATATACTTATACATATATATATTTATATATATATGTATATATATATGTATATAAATATGTATATATATATGTACATATATGTATATATATATGTATATATATATAGCCTGTAAATAGTATAATGCCTATATATACTTATACATATATATATTTATATATGTATACCTACATGTATATATATATGTAAATATATATGTATATATATATGTAAATATATATGTATATATATGTATATATATATGTGTATGTATGTGTTTATATATATATGCATATATATATGGGTGTAGATATGTGTGTGTATATATGTGTGTATAGATATATATGTGTGTATAGATATATATGTATTTGTATAGATATATGTATTCGTATAGATATATGTATTCATATAAATTTATGTATTCATATAGATATATGTGTATAGGTATATGTATTCGTATAGATATATGTATATCAGACAAGCCTACCGTCCCGCCAAAAGCGGAACCGTTCTGCTTTTTTTACCCTCAAAAGTAATTTGTTCTGTCGTTCCGACTTGGACTCGTTTTGTTCCGAATTCTTTTCGAAAATAATCAAAAAAGTTATTTAAAAAAAAAAGGAAAAAGAAAATTATCAGCAAAAATGCGAATTTCCCCCCAGAAAACTAGGAAACGGAAGTGAACGGAGTTCCCTGTTTACTTCCGTTTCCTTGTTGAAAAATGCTGAAACGTTCAGTATCTGAGATCGGGGAATCCCCTTCAACGTCAAAACGTGTTCAGTGCTTCAGAACGGAATATTCGGAAGAATTTCCTTTTGTCAAAAAAGGAAAGAATTGTGAAACAAATGCTCATTATGAGATTTGTAATTGTGAGTTTAAAATAAACGACATTGCAAGTGCAAAACACGTGGAGCTAGCTAAGCTAGTCAAAGAATAAAAAAAAGTTGAATTGTTTTTTACTTTGACTAAGCCTAAAAAAATTGATCAATGATGTTATAAAAGCTGAAGTTATGCTATTTGATCTAGTTACTGAAATGAATTTGCCACTTGCTTCATTAGATAAATTTTCTAAAGCTTTTAAACTGATGTTCAAAGAAGATAAATTTGCTAAACAATTTCAGTGTGGGAGATCGAAAGGGACAGCCATAGTAAGCCCATAGTTAATTTAAGATTATTATTGGTTAAGCAACCGTGGATTAAAAAAATTATGTTCCTCTTTTTGGCTTCAAATTCCTCTTTTTCTGTTTGACTGTTCCTACTTTTGGTTGCCAGGGGTAGGCATGTCTGGTATATATATATATATATATATATATACATATATATGTGTATATTTATATATATATATGTATATATATACATATATATATATATATATATATATATATATATTCACGTATATATATATACAAGTGTATATATATATATATACACGTGTATATATATATATATTTATTTATATATATATATATACACGTATATATATATATATATACATGTGTTTATATATATATATACACGTGTATATATATATATACATGTATATATATACATGTATATAGATATATATGTATATATACACTTATATCTATGCTTATATATATATATGTATATATATATGTATATATATATATGTATAAATATTTATATACGTATATATATGTATATATATACGTATATATATACGCATATATACGCATAGATATGAGTGTATATATATATATACGTATATATCTATATACGTGTATATATATGTGTATGTATATTCGTGTATATATATATATATATACGTATATACATATGTATATACGTATGTATATATGTATGTATATATGTATGTTTGTATGTATGTATATATGTATGTAGATATGTATGTATATATGTATGTATATATGTATGTATATATGTATGTAAATATGTATGTGCATATGTATTTATATATATGTATATAATATATGTATATATATACGTATATGTATATATATATATATGTATATATATATATGTATATATATATGTATATATATATATATAATTGTATATATATATTTATTTATATATATTTTATATATATATTTATTTATATATATATATATGTATATATATATATTATATATAATATATATAATATATTTATATATAATATATATTATATATATATATATATTTATATATATAACTTATA